>NC_057806.1:408379248-408388758 GCF_018294505.1 Triticum aestivum
CGGCCAGTCCCCGCCGCCACCGCGCCGGCACCGCGCCACCTCGGCATCCGCGCCGCTCGCCGCCTCCCCCCACGCCGGATCCGGACCCGGCTCCGGTCTCCTCTCCACTCCGGCGACGTCCGCGACGAGCTCCGGCCAGCTACAGTGCTCCTCCGGCGATCCTCGATCCGCATGCGATCCAGATCTGAAAATATCTCGTTTGGGTTGACTTTTCCCCTCCTAACCCTAGCCCATATGCTCATGTTCATAGCCTCGTAACTTTGCATCCGTAGCTCCGATTCATGCATATAGCATATCAAAATGTTCATCTTAGAGAGTACATCATTTCATTCCATTGCATCATTTTCATTTGAGTTCATCTTGATGCCCGAAATGCTGCTAGAAGAGGGCTACTTGAGTTAATTGTCAGATGTGCTGCTCCATTTAGGTTTTTGTCATTTTTGCCATGATTATTGTGTGCATGATATGCCCTGATGCTCTACATATGTTTTGTTAAGGGTTTTGTCATCTTTCCAGAGGTGCAACCCATGTATTTTTGTGATGTGTGTGGTGACTAGCACAAGTTTGCAAAGTGGTGCACTTGTTAATTCTGTTTTCAGGGACTTAGCAATTCCACTAAGTCCTTGATCTGTTTATCCCATGATGCCATATGTTCATGTTGTTTCCTAGTGATCCGTGCCTCTTTTGAGGATGATCAGTAAGGATGTTTTGTTAATATTGTAGTGCTCTATCCATTGATGTCTTTGTTTGCAATTATGGAGCACCCTAGCTTGAGTCAATCGAGCTCTACTTTTGCTACTTTGTGAATCTGGGCACATTGTCAACTTGTTTGCAATTTTGCCAATGATGTTGTAGTTGATCCGTGCATTCTATGCCATTGTTCTTGCCATGTCTAGCTTGCATTTTGTGTGTTCTTGATAGATGTATGCTTGTCTTGCCATGACTTGCACCGTAGTGAGTGCATCGAGCTCGTAAACATGCCTACTCGAGTTATGTTTCAGCATGTGCCAGTTTTCACTAAGTCTGTGATCTGATTATGTTTTTGCTATGTTCACATGCTTGCAATTATATTTTCTGTTCCCTTTTGGCTCAAGGTCACTAAGGGACTTTTGTTAAGCTCTTTGAGTAGCTCCATGCCATGCTTTACTTTGCCATGTTCAGGTCCTTTAGCATATTGTTTTCATGCTCCAAAAAGTGCTACCTGATCTGAAATTCCAGACAAGTGTTAATTTCACTAAGTCTGAGATCTGTTTGCCATATGCATTTTTGCCATGCTTGTTTGAACCTGTTAATGGATGATTTGGCCGTAGCTCAGTGCTAGACTTTTGTTAAGCATCTTGCATGCATCCCTGCCATGTATTTTGTTGTCATGTTTGGGTGCTGTAGCATATTCATCTCATTGCATTTAGATGGCTACTTGCTGTAAATCGCAGACCGGTGTCATTTTTTATTCGCTTGCCATTTCCAAACCGTAACTCCGATTCCGGTGTTCTTTATATCGTTTTCAAGCGATTTCATCTCATCTTTCCAGTGGCACACTTGGATTTCCATGTTGAGGACAGGTTCTTGCATTTCCTGTCATATCTTGCATTTTGCATCCCGCATCGCATCCCGCATAGCATATCATCTTTGCATCATCTTGTTTGATCCTTGCACGTGGTTGATTGTGTCCTTGTTGCTTGTTTTTGTCTTGTTTGTGTAGAGCCGGGAGACGAGTTCGCTAATGAGGAGCCCGTTGAGTTTGCTTTCGAGGATCCAGTCAACTCTGACAACTGTGTAGGCAAGATGATCATACCCTCGAAATCACTACTATCTTTGCTATGCTAGATTGCTCGCTCTTTTGCTATGCCAATGCTACGATGCCTACCACTTGCTTTCAAGCCTCCCAAATTGCCATGTCAAACCTCTAACCCACCATGTCCTAGCAAACCGTTGATTGGCTATGTTACCGCTTTGCTCAGCCCTTCTTATAGCGTTGCTAGTTGCAGGTGAAGATTGGAGGCCGTTCCTTGTTGGAACATTTATTTACTTGTTGGGATATCATTATATTGCCATGTTATCTTAATGCATCTATATACTTGGTATAGGGTGGAAGGCTCGGCCTCTCGCCTAGTGTTTTGTTCCACTCTTGCCGCCCTAGTTTCCGTCATATCGGTGTTATGTTCCCGGATTTTGCGTTCGTTACGCGGTTGGGTTATAATGGGAACCCCTTGATAGTTCGCCTTGATTAAAGCTTTTCCAGCAATGCCCAACCTTGGTTTTACCATTTGCCACCTAGCCTTTTCTTTCCCTTGGGTTCTGCAGACTCGAGGGTCATCATTATTTTAAAACCCCCGGGCCAGTGCTCCTCTGAGTGTTGGTCCACCTATCAGCTGCCAGTGGCCACCAGGGGCAACTCTGGGCTGGCCTACCCGTACCTAAGACAATCCGAGTGTGCCCTGAGAAAGAGATATGTGCAGCTCCTATCGGGATTTGTCGGCACATTCGGGCGGTGTTGCTGGTCTTGTTTTAACCTGTCGAAGTGTCTTGAAGAACCAAGATACCGAGTCTGATCGGAACATCTTGGGAGGAGGTCTATTCCTTCGTTGACCGTGAGAGCTTGTCATGGGCTAAGTTGGGACTCCCCTGCAGGGATTTGAACTTTCAAAAGCCGTGCCCGCGGTTCTGGGCATATGGGAATTTGTTAATGTCCAGCTGTAGATAACTTTAACCTTAACTTAATTAAAATGAATCAACTGAGTGTGTTACCGTGATGGCCTCTTCTCGGCGGAGTCTGGGAAGTGGACACGGTGTTGGAGTAATGTTTGCGCAGGTTTCTCTCTAGTTTCTCGCTCGCGCTTTGCCTCCTCTTCTCGCTCTCTTTTGCGAATAAGTTAGCCACCATATTTTTGCTAGTCGCTTGCTGCAGCTCCACAGATTTACCTTGCCTTACCTATAAGCTTAAATAGTCTTGATCGCAAGGGTGCGAGATTGCTGAGTCCCTATGGCTCACAGATTACTATTACACCAGATGCAGGGCCTGATGATTCCGCTCCAGGAGACGCGCTTGAGCTCAAGTGGGAGTTCGACGAGGACTCTCAACGTTACTATGTTTCCTTTCCTGATGATCAGTAGTGGTGCCCAGTTGGGGGTGATCGGGACCGTGTCGCATGTTGGGTTCTCTTTTATTTTGGCGCCGTAGTCGGGCCATGAGTGTTTGGATGATGTAATATTATTTATGTACTTGATTGACGTGGCGAGTGTAAGCCAACTATGTTATCTCCCCTTTTATTATCTATATTACATGGGATGTTGTGAAGATTGCCTAACTTGCGACATATGCCTTCAATGCGATTATGCCTCTAAGTCATGCCTTGACACGTGGGAGATATAGTCGCATTGAGGGTGTTACAAGTTGGTAATCAGAGCCTTCCCCGACCTTAGGAGCCCCATTGCTTGATCGTTTTTAGCAGCCGAGTTGTGTCTAGAAAAATGTTTTGAGTCATTTAGGAATTATATATCGGAGAGTTTAGGAATTCTTTTTACTTCCCAGTCTCCTCATCGCTTTGGTAAGGCATCCTGACATAGAGTTTTGACTCTTCTCTTCTCAAATTTCACTAATTTTTTTTAGGATCACGCGAGTATCTTGGAATCGTTCCGATGGTTTTATGATGAGAACATTGTCTTGGTGCCTCCTGTCAAGGGTTTAGTGGAAGTGTCCCGGGGAGTTGAGCTCTGAGGTGTTGTCATCATAATTTTATCGTTGCAGTTCTGGAATACCTGAGTTTAGTATGCTGACATCGAAAATCTCTTTTATGCAGTTCATTGGTGAGATAACCTCGACGCCACCCAGTATTGGGGCGGGAGTTCGGGAGTATCGCCATAACTTGTATAACGGATGCTTTTCGAAGGTTGAGGTAGATGGTTTCTGAAGGTTTCTTGGTTATGTGTTGAAGGATGGATACAACTGGATGTAGGATTTGCTAGATTTGGGTGAGATATTATGCTTCCCATGTATCCCCAACACCTGATTGCATAACCGGAAAGGTTCGGGAGTTTCATAGGTGGGAATTCTAGTAGCTCTAGTTCTTCTTCCACGGATATTGGTTTGAGATTGGGATTTCTTACCGATTATTCGTTCTTGATCCGTACCTTGTTGATTTATTTCTCTACCTTAATTCTACGTGGCTTCTCAATTTATGGATATGTGACCATTTCAAGAGGAATGCATTCGTTCATTTTGTTCGGATGTGAAGACTATTTGTTGCAATTTTCATTCCATTGGATCCAGCTTCAATATTTGTCTATCAATGTGCTAATGGATGTCAACCTCTTCAGGATGGCTCCTCCAACGCGCATGACTCCGAGTCCTGATCCGCCACCACCTCCACCTCCTCCGGAGGCATGGCAAGCTGTGATGGCCGCAACCAATGCAAACACACAGTTGATCATGCAAATTCTCCAAGAGCGCAATCAAGGCAACCAAGGGAATCAAGGCAACAATCAGAATCACTTTGCTACACTCAACCAGTTCCTTGCTAACGGGCCAAAGACTTTCAGCAATTGTGTTGAGGCAACCAATGCTGACGATTGGCTAGTGGATCCGTGCAAGCATTTCGAGTGCAGTAACGTCAGGCCTGAGGACTTTGTCAAGTTCGCTTCCTTCCAACTCAAAGATCAAGCTGCAGAATGGTTCCGGCAGTACAAGGATTCCAGAGGTCGACGTGTTATCACTTGGGATGAATTCCGTCATCTGAGCTCATCATATTCCCCAGAGCGTGGTTGAAAGCAAGCGTGAGAAATTCCGCAATCTGAAGCAAGGCTCTTTGTCTGTCTATGACTACAACAAGTTGTTTCAGAAGCTCGCCCGCTTTGCTAAGCAGGACGTCCCTGATGAGAAGAGCATGATATATCAGTTCAGGGGTGGTCTCAGAGAAGAAATTCAGCTAGCTCTTGTTCTCTTCGAGCCCTTGAGATACGATGAGTTCTACAACATGGCACTGAAGCAAGAGGCTGCTCAGTTGAGGTGTGATGCTTCCAAGAAGCGAGTCAAAGATGTTACTCCTTCTTCCTCTACTCAAGTGGCCAAGCAGCAGAAGTATTGGCTTCCTCCTCCTCCGTTCCGTCAGCCGTATGAGCAGAAAAGCAAAGGTGGCAGTGGATCTTCCCACCCACCCAACCCTGGATTTCAGAACAAGACTTCGTCTCAAGCTCCAAGATCGAGTGCTCCGTATCACCGTCCGCTTTCAGAGGTCACGTGTAACAAGTGCCAACAGAAGGGTCACTATGCCAACAAGTGTTTCAACCAGAGGCGTCTTCCTCCTCCTCCTCCTGTCAGATCGGCAAGTATAGCTGTGGTCAAGCATAACCCCAAGCACTCCAAGGTCAACTTGATGAATGCAGCTCAGGCAGAGGATTCATCAGATGTCATTATGGGTAACCTTCCTGTTAATGATTTTCCAGCTAAAGTTCTTTTTGACACGGGTGCATCACATTGTTTCATCTCGAGACCGTTTTCATCTAAGCATGGTTTGCCTTTGCAAATTTTGCCTAGTCCATTAGCAGTTGTCTCTCCTGGTAAGCGCATGCATGCTAACTCCATTGCTTCGGATGTTACTATCACTTTGGGAGACTACAAGTTTCTATCTTCTCCTACGGTTCTTGGTGACTCGGATATTGATCTTATTCTCAGAATGGATTGGATTTCTAAGCACAAGGCGCATCTTGATTGTGCAGCCAGGCAGATTCAATTGACTCATTCGTCTGAGGATGTAATTGTGTTTGCCGCTCGTGATGATACCATCCGTATGTTTTCTCTCAATGAGAAGGGTGAACTCGATGCCATCTCTCAAATTCTAGTCGTTTGCGAATATCAAGACGTCTTTCCAGAAGAGCTTCCAGGAATGCCTCCGCACCGGCCAGTTGAATTCGTTATTGATCTTGAGCCTGGCACGGTACCTGTGTGCAAGCGTCCTTACAAACTCGGACCTAAAGAGTTGAAGGAGCTGAAGAAGCAACTCGATATTCAAGAGAAAATGGGTCTCATCCGGCCTAGTTCTTCTCCGTGGGGTTGTGGTGTTCTTTTTGTGAAGAAGAAGGATGGAACGGACCGACTTTGTGTTGATTACCGTCCATTGAACAAGAAGACCATCAAGAACAAATACCCACTTCCCAACATCAATGAGCTGTTCGAACAACTCAAAGGTGCCCAAGTATTCTCCAAGCTTGATCTTCGTATGGGTTATCATCAGATTCGAATCCGTGAGCAAGATATTCCCAAGACGGCTTTCAGGACAAGCTATGGTTCATACGAATACACTGTCATGTCTTTTGGCCTCGTCAACGCTCCTCCGACATTCTCTCGCATGATGAACTTCATCTTCAACGCCTACACCAATGACTTCGTTTTGATCTATCTCGACGACATTCTGGTTTTCTCCAAGAACAAGGAAGATCATGCCAAGCACTTGCATTTGGTACTCGATAAGCTCAGGGAACATCAATTCTATGCCAAGTTCTCCAAGTGTGAATTTTGGCTCGATGAGGTTCTTTATCTTGGCCATATCATCTCTGTCAAGGGCATTGCCGTGAATCCTGAGAAGGTGTCTGCAATTGTGAATTGGGAACCTCCTCAGAACGTGAAGCAACTCCGTAGCTTCCTCGGTCTCTCAAGCTATTGCAGAAGATTCGTTGAAAACTTTTCTAAGATCGCGAATCTTCTCTCAAATCTTCCCTAGAAGCACGTCAAGTACGTTTGGTCTCCGGAGTGTGATATTGCTTTCAACACTTTGAAAGAGAAATTGATAACTGCTCCAGTTCTGACTCCGCCTGATGAATCCAAGCCGTACGAGGTCTTTTGTGATGCCTCTCTCCAAGGTCTTGGCGCAGTATTGATGCAAGAGAAGAAAGTTGTTGCTTATACCTCTCGCCAGTTGAAGCCTAATGAGAAGAACTACCCCACTCATGATCTCGAGTTGGCGGCAGTTGTGCATGCTCTTTTGACTTGGAGATATCTCTTATTGGGAAGAAAAGTGGACATTTTCACTGATCACAAGAGTCTCAAGTACATCTTTACTCAGCCTAATCTCAACCTCAGGCAGACTCGATGGGTCGAAATGATTCAAGAGTATAATCCGAGTATCGAGTATACTCCAGGCAAGGCCAATGTGATTGCTGACGCATTGAGCAGGAAAGCTTACTGCAACAATCTGATTCTCAAGCCTTATCAACCCGAGCTTTGTGAAGCTTTCCGCAAACTTAATCTGCAAGTTGTTCCTCAAGGTTTCCTCGCCAACCTCCAAGTCTCTCCTACCTTGGAAGACCAGATTCGCCAAGCCCAGCTTCTTGATGCTATGGTGAAAAAGGTGAAGATTGGGATTGCCAAGAGTCAACCCAAGTACAAGTGCTACCGCCTTGATGACAAGGACACTCTCTTCTTCGAGGATCGTATTGTCGTACCCAAAGGTGACCTCCGTAAAGTGATCATGAATGAGTCTCACAATTCTCTCCTCTCCATCCACCCTGGGAGCACAAAGATGTATCAGGACCTTAAAACAGGCTTATTGGTGGACTCGAATGAAGCGCGAGATTGCTCAATTCGTGAATGAATGTGATGTCTGCAAAAGAGTGAAGGCAGAACACCAAAGGCCAGCTGGTCTCCTCCAACCTCTTGCCATTCTAGAATGGAAGTTTGACCACATTGAAATGGACTTCGTGGCTGGGTTTCCAAAGTCCAAGTGTGGCAATGATGCTATATTCATTGTCATCGACAAACTCACCAAAGTGGCTCACTTTCTGCCTATCAAAGAGTCGATCACTGCAGCTCAATTGGCGGAACTCTATACCTCTCGAATTGTTTCTCTGCACGGTATCCCACAAGTGATCTCTTCAGACCGTGGCAGCATCTTTACCTCGAAGTTTTGGGATTCTTTTCAGAAGGCCATGGGCACCAACATCCGCTTTAGCACAGCTTTCCATCCTCAAACTAGCGGTCAAGTCGAGCGTGTCAACCAGATTCTTGAAGATATGCTCAGGGCTTGTGTGATTTCCTTCGGCATGAAGTGGGAGGATTGTCTTCCTTATGCTGAATTCTCCTACAACAACAGTTTTCAAGCAAGTTCGGGCAAGGCCCCATTTGAAATTCTGTATGGCAGGAAGTGCCGTACCCCTCTCAACTGGTCTGAAACCGGTGAACGCCAGCTTTTGGGTAATGACTTAATCACAGAGGCAGAGGAAATGTGCAAAGTCATTCGAGATAACCTCAAAGCAGCCCAATCCCGTTAGAAGAGCTACTATGATAGTAAGCACCGTGATTTGGCTTTCGAGATCGGAGATCATGTTTACCTCTGCGTCTCTCCTATGAAAGGTACTCGTTGCTTCGGTATCAAAGGGAAGCTTGCCCCTAGATACGTGGGACTTTTCAAGATTGTCAGCAAGAGAGGCGACCTCACCTATCAACTCGAGCTTCCTTCAAACTTTGCAAATGTTCATGACGTGTTCCATGTCTCTCAGCTCCGAAAGTGCTTCAAGACTCCTGACCGCACCGTCAACTTCGAGGACATTGAGCTCCAAGAAGATCTCTCTTATCGTGAGAACCCAGTTGCTATTCTTGAAGAGACTGAACGCAAGACTCGCAACAAGTCAATCAAATTTCTCAAAGTCAAGTGGTCACACCATTCCGACCGTGAAGCTACCTGGGAACGTGAGGATCACCTCCGTTCTGAGTACCCGGCGTTCTTTCAGTCCTAGATCTCGGGACGAGATCCTTTCATAGTGGTGGAGTGTTGTAACACCCCAGATGTAACTTTCCAATTTGTACTCCAACTCTTGCCGTTTCCGGCGTTAAGTTATTTTATTTTCTCGGGTTCGGGTCTTTGTCTCCGTGTGTTGTTGTCATGCTTCTCATATCATGTCATCATGTGCATTGCATTTGCATACGTGTTCATCTCATGCATTCGAGCCTTTTCCCCGTTGTCCGTTTTGCATTCCGGCGCTTCGTTCTCCTCCGGTGGTCATTTCTAGCTTTCTTTCATGTGTGGGGATTAAACATTTCTGGATTGGACCGAGACTTGCCAAGCGGCCTTGGTTTACTATCGGTAGACCGCCTGTCAAGTTTCGTATCATTTGGACTTCGGTTGATACTCCAACGGTTTACCGAGGGACCGAAAAGGCCTTGTGTGTGTTGCAGCCCAACACCCCTCCTTTTTGACCCAAAACCCACCTAAACCTGCTCCATCATCTAGAGCGTTCGATCACGATCGCGTGGCCAAAAACCGCACCTCATTTGGACTCTCCTAGCTCCCTCTATGCCTATTTAAAGACCCCCTCCGAATCCGGATCTTCCTTTCCCCCGAAAACCCTAAAATCGTCTCCGCGCGGCCGAACATTGTCCGCACCGCGCCGGACATCCGCCACCGCCAACCACCGCCCGCCACGTGGCAAGCCGCCGCCGCCACCGCCCGCGGCCCGCCGGGCCCAAGGAGAGCCCCCGTGGCCCGGGTCTTCTCCGCCGCCGCCCGACCCCTTCTCCTT